>NC_057801.1:708130244-708131374 GCF_018294505.1 Triticum aestivum | reverse complement strand
CCACCAGCTACATCTTCTTATGCAAGGAAGTACATCTGGGCAAAAAAATGATTCGCCCCCCTGACTGTTGGGGCCCACCAGCTACATCTTCACACGCAAGGAAGTGCGTCCGAAAAAAAAACGATTCGCCCCCCTGACTGCTGGGACCCACCAGCTACATCTTCGCACGCAAGGAAGTGCCTGACAGTCGGAACCCACCTGATCGAAGTGTATGTAGCGTTGTCATTCTGGTCGCGAACGTGTACGCACATTTATACTGGTCGATGTAGAGGCGCGCACGTAGCATGTACACATACGTACAGCGGCCAGGGTGCAAGAAAGAAAATACGGCCACGTATGTGTACATATGGGCGGGGTCTCGAATGCCTACTCGCGCATATATACGTACGGCCAGGGCTCGTGTACATTGGCTGGGTCAGAATGGAGAAACAGCGTCGTCGTCGTGTTCATGGGGAGCCAACCAGCTGGGTCAGAACATAATGTGTGGTCGTGTTCATCAGGAGGGCTTGGACGGAACAGGCGATGGAAACTAGGCCTGGCGTACCGCAGAACGGAGGAAACGACCTTGTGTTCGACCGGCCACATTTGAAACGGGATCCTATTCATTGGGAGGGGTCTAGCGTACCACAAAACGGAGGAAACGGACCTCCTATGATCGAAACAGGGGTCCTGTTGATCGGGAGGGGTGTGGCGTACCGCAAAACGGACGAAACGGACCTCCTACGGTCGAAACGGGGGTCCTGTTGATCAGGTGGGGTGTGGCGTACTGCAAAACGGACGAAACGGACTTGTGTTGGAGCGCTACGGTCGAAACGGGGGTTCTGTTCATTGGGAGGGGTGTGGCGTACCGCAAAACGGGACTCCACGGGATACTGTTCATCTCCACCGTCGACCTCCTCCAGCCTCCACGGGCTACCGTCGACCTCCTCTAGCCTCCACGGGCTCCTGTTCATCCATCCTCCACCGCGCGCTACTCCACCGGCTATTGTTCAACCACCCCTCCACGGGCACCCCTCCACCGTCTACTGTTCATCCAGCCCTCCACACCACGGGGTCTTGTTCATCCACCCCTCCACGGGCACCCCTCTGACGTCTACTGTTCATCCATCCCTCCACACCACGGGGTCCTG
>NC_057801.1:708110405-708129917 GCF_018294505.1 Triticum aestivum | reverse complement strand
GTCCTGTTCATCCACCCCTCCACCGTCTACTGTTCATCCAGCCCTCCACACCACGGGGTCCTGTTCATCCACCCCTCCACGGGCACCCCTCCACCGTCTACTGTTCATCCAGCCCTCCACACCACGGGGTCATGTTCATCTAGAGGCAACGCCACCGCTCACTGTTCATCCAAACCCCCCCCCCACAACGCTCACTGTTCATCCAATCGATCGGCTTCAGTTAGCAGCAGTAGCGAAGGAATCGCTCGATCGGGTTCAGTTAACAGCCATCGATCAATCACTCGGGTTCGGTAACGCGTAGCCTGCAGTGCAATCGCTCAGGTTCAGTAAGAGCCCAATGCCTCGCTCGGGTTCAGTTAGAGCCAACGCCTCGCACACACGCGCGTACGTGTACGAGAGAAACGCGCATCGCTTGGCCCCCCGACCTCCCACCGTAACCAGGAACTCCTCGAAATTTTCCTCGCCCTCGCTTCTACCACGGTTTTTTCTGTCATGGACGGCCCAAAGAATGTCATGCAGCTGCGTCTCCGGCCCGCCCAGGACAAAAAGTCCATTTTCTGTCATGATTTTTTGTCATAGAAGTAGGAGCCCACCACATCTATGATGATACCGGGTTTTGTCACAATTATCGTCATAGAAGTGTCATATGTATGACAGAAAAAAATTCGTTCGGCGCAAAATGTCACGGATGTGTCTTTTTTTTGTAGTGCTATAGATCTTGGTGCCTAATATGTAAGAAGCTTCTCCAAGGTCCTTCATTGAAAAACACGTATTCAAGTAGGCCTTTACGCTTTCCAAAATTTCTATATCATTTCCCATCAATAGTATGTCATCTACATATAATATGAGAAATTCTACAAAGCTCCCACTCACTTTCTTGTAAACACAGGCTTCTCCCTAGGTCTGCATAAACCCAAAAGCTTTGATCATTTCACTAAAGCGAATGTTCCAACTCCGAGATGCTTGCACCAGCCCATAGATGGAGCGCTGGAGCTTGCACACCTTGTTAGCATTCTTAGGATGGACAAAACCTTCCGGGTGCATCATATACTATTCTTCCTTAAGGAAACCGTTAAGGAACGTCGTTTTGACGTCCATTTGCCATATCTCATAATCATAGAATGCGGCAACTGCTAACATGATTCGGATGGACTTTAGCTTTGCTACGGGTGAGAAGGTCTCATCGTAGTCAACCCCTTGAACTTGTCGATAACCCTTAGCGACAAGCCGAGCCTTATAGACGGTCACATTACCATTCACGTCAGTCTTCTTCTTAAAGATCCACTTATTTTCTATGGCTTGCCGATCATCGGGCAAGTCTGTCAAAGTCCATACTTTGTTCTCATACATGGATCCTATCTTGGATTTCATGGCTTCAAGCCATTTGTTGGAATCCAGGCCCACCATCGCTTCTTCATAGTTCGAAGGTTCACCATTGTCTAACAACTTGATTTCCAGGACAGGGTTGCCATACCATTCTCGTGTGGAACATGTCCTTGTGGACCTACGAAGTTCAGCAGTAACTTGATCTGAAGTTTCATGATCATCGTCATTAACTTCCTCTCTAGTCGGTGCAGGCACCACAAAAACATATTCCTAAGCTGCGCTACTTTCCGGTTCAAGAGGCACTACTTCATCAAGTTCTAGTTTCCTCCCACTTACTTCTTTCGAGAGAAACTCTTTCTCCAGAAAGGATCTGTTCTTGGCAACAAAGATCTTGCCTTCGTATCTGAGGTAGAAGGTATACCCAATGGTTTTTCCTTAGGGTATCCTATGAAGACACATTTTTTCGACTTGGGTTCGAGCTTTTCAGGTTGAAGTTTCTTGACATAAGCATCGCATCCCCAAACTTTTAGAAACGATAGCTTAGGTTTCTTCCCAAACCATAATTCATACGGTGTCGTCTCAACGGATTTGACGGTGCCCTATTTAAAGTGAATGCGGTTGTCTCTAAAGCATAACCCCAAAATGATAGCGGTAAATCGGTAAGAGACATCATAGCTCGCACTATATCCAATAGAGTGTGATTACGACGTTTGGACACACCATTACGCTGAGGTGTTCCAAGCGGCATGAGTTGTGAAACAATTCCACATTTCCTTAAGTGCGAACATAACGATATCCGTGACTCAAATATTCTCCTCCATGATCTGATCGTAAGAACTTTATTTTCTTGTCACGTTGATTCTCTACCTCACTTTGAAATTCCTTGAACTTTTCAAAGGTCTCGGACTTGTGTTTCATTAAGTAGACATACCCATATCTACTTAAGTCATCAGTGAGGGTGAGAACATAACAATAGCCACCATGAGCCTCAACGCTCATTGGACCGCACACATTAGTATGTATTATTTCCAACAAGTTCGTTGCTTGCTCCATCGTTCCTGAGAACGTAGTCTTGGTCATTTTGCCCATGAGGCATGGTTCGCACGTGTCATATGATTCATAATCAAGAGACTGCAAAAGTCCATCTGCATGGAGTTTCTTCATGCATTTGACACCAATGTGACCAAGGCGGCAGTGCCACAAGTATGCGGGACTATCATTATCAACCTTACATCTTTTGGCACTCACATTGTGAATATGTATAACATCACATTCGAGATTCAATAAAAACAAACCATTGACCAGCGGGGCATGACCATAAAACATGTCTCTCATATAAATAGAACAACCATTATTCTCGGATTTAAATGAGTAGCCATCTCGCATTAAACAAGATCTAGATACAATGTTCATGCTCAAATCTGGCACTAAATAACAATTATTGAGGTTTAAAACTAATCCTGTAGGTAAATGTAGAGGTAGCATGCCGACGGCGATCACATCGACCTTGGAACCATTACCGACGCGCATCGTCACCTCATCCTTCGCGAGTCTCTGATTATTCCACAGCTCCTGTTTTGAGTTACAAATATGAGCAATCGCACCGGTATCAAATACCCAGGGGCTACTACGAGTGCTGGTAAGGTACACATCAATAACAAGTATATCACATATACCTTTGGCATTGCTGGCCTTCTTATCCGCTAAGTGCTTGGGGCAGTTCCGCTTCCAGTGGCCATTTCCCTTGCAATAAAAGCACTGAGTCTCGGGCTTGGGTCCATTCTTTGCCTTCTTCCCGGCAACTGATTTACCGGGTGCGGCAACTCCCTTGCCGTCCTTCTTGAAGTTCTTTTTACCCTTGCCTTTCTTGAAAGTAGTGGTCTTATTCACCATCAACACTTGATCTTCCTTTTTGATTTCCACCTCCACTGATTTCATTGTTGAATATAACTCGGGAATGGACTTCTCCATCCCTTGCATATTTAAGTTCATCACAAAGCTCTTGTAGCTAGGTGGAAGCGACTGGAGGATCATGTCAATGACCGAGTCATCTGGAAGATTAACTCCCAGCTGAGACAAATGGTTGTGCAACCCAGATATTGTGATTATGCTCACTGACAGAACTATTTTCCTCCATCTTACAACTGTAGAGCTTGTCGGAGACTTCATATCTCTCGACTCGGGCATGATCTTGGAAAACCATTTTCAGCTCTTGGAACATCGCATATGCTCCGTGCTGCTCAAAACGCTTTTGGAGCCCCGGTTCTAAGCTGTAAAGCATGCCGCACTGAACCAGGGAGTAATCATCACTACGCGACTGCCAGGCATTCATAACGTCTTGAGTTGCTGGGAAAATGGGCGCATCACCTAGCGGTGCTTCAAGGACATATGCTTTCTTGGCAGCTATGAGGATCATCCTAAAGTTTTCGACCCAGTCCGTATAGTTGCTACCATCATCTTTCAGCTTGGTTTTCTCTAGGAATGCATTGAAGTTGAGGGCAACATTAGCGTGGGCCATTTGATCTACAAGACATACTGTAAAGATATTTTAGACTATGTTCATGATAATTAAGTTCATCTAATCAAATTATTTAATGAACTCCCACTCAAATAGTCATCCCTCTAGTCATCTAAGTGGTACATGATCCGAATCAACTAGGTCATGTCCGATCATCACGTAAGACGGACTAGTCATCATCGGTGAACACCTCCATGTTGATCGTATCTGCTATAGGACTCATGTTAGACCTTTTGGTATCTCGTGTTCCGAGGCCATGTATGTACATGCTAGGCTCGTCAAGTCAACCTAAGTGTTTTGCATGTGTAAATCTGTCTTACACCCGTTGTATGCAAACGTTAGAATCTATCACACCCAATCATCATGTGGTGCTTCAAAACAACGAACCTTATCAATGGTGCACAGTTAGGGGGAACACTTTCTTGAAATTTTAGTGAGGGAACATCTTATTTATGCTACCGTCGTTCTAAGCAAATAAGATGTAAACATGACAAACATCACATGCAAATCATAAAGTGACATGATATGCCAATATCATTTTGCGCCTTTGATCTCCATCTTTGAGGCGCGGTATGATCACCTTCGTCACCGGCATGACACCATGATCTCCATCATCGTGTCTTCATGAAGTTGTCTTGCCAACTATTACTTCTACTACTATGGCTAACGGTTAGCAATAAAGTAAAGTAATTACATGGCGTTTTCATTGACACGCAGGTCATACAATAAATTAAGACAACTCCTATGGCTCCTGCCAGTTGTCATACTCATCGACATGCAAGTCGTGATTCCTATTACAAGAACATGATCAATCTCATACATCACATATATCATTCATCACATCCTTTTGGCCATATCACATCATGTAGCATACCCTGCAAAAACAAGTTAGACGTCCTCTAATTGTTGTTGCATGTTTTCGTGGCTGCTATGGGTTTCTAGCAAGAACATTTCTTACCTACGCAAAAATCACAACGGTGATATGCCAATTGCTATTTACCCTTCATAAGGACCCTTTTCATCGAATCCGATCCAACTAAAGTGGGAGAGATAGACACCCGCTAGCCACCTTATGTAGCAAGTGCATGTCAGTTAGTGGAACCTGTCTCACGTAAGCGTACGTGTAAGGTCGGTCCGGGCCGCTTCATCCCACAATGCCGCCGAATCAAGATAAGACTAGTAATGGTAAGCAAATTGAACAAATCATCACCCACAAATACTTTGTGTTCTACTCGTGCATAGAATCTACGCATAGACCTAGCTCTGATACCACTATTGGGGAACATAGCAATAAATCAAAATTTTCCTACGAGTCACCAAGATCAATCTAGGAGATGCTATCAACAAGAGAGAGACGGAGTGCATCTTCATACCCTTGAAGATCGCTAAGCGCAAGCATTAGAAGAACGTGGTTGATGGAGTCGTACTTGCGGTGATTTAAATCGCGGAAGATCCGATCTAGCGCCGAACGGACGGCGCCTCCGCGTTCAACACACGTACAGGCCGGGGACGTCTCCTCCTTCTTGATCCAACAAGGGGAGAGGAGAAGTTGAAGGAGAGCTCCGACAGCACGACGACGTGGTGGTGGAGCTTGCGGTTTTTTTGCAGGGCTTCGCCGAGCTCTACGGAGGAGGAGGAGGTATTGGGACGGAGGGGCTGCGCCAGGGGAAGGGTGCGGCAGCCCTCCCACCCCCACTATTTATAGGGGAAGGGGAGAGGGGGACGGTCCCCTAGATCTCATCTACAAGGGGGGCGGCGGCCAAGGGGGGACTTGCCCCCCAAGTTTGGTGGGAGGCGCCCCCACCCCCTAGGGTTTCCAACCCTAGGTGCCTTGGGCCCTTGGGGGGGTGCACCAACCCACTATGGGGCTGGTTCCCACCCTTGTTCAACCCATTAAGTCCCTGTGGCAGGTGGCCCCACCCAGTGGACCCCCGGACACCTTTCGGTCGTCCCGGTACAATACCGATAACCCCCGAAACCATTCCGGTGACTGAAACTGGACTTCCCATATATAAATCTTTACCCCCGGACCATTTTGGAACTCCTCGTGACATCCGGAATCTCATCTGGGACTCCGGACAACTTCAGCAACCACATACAATTTCCCATAACAACTCTAGCATCACCGAACCTTAAGTGTGTAGACCCTACGGGTTCGGGAACCATGCAGACATGACCGAGACATCTCTCCGGACAATAACCAACAGCGGGATCTGGATACCCATGTTGGTTCCCACATGTTCCATGATGATCTCATCGGATGAACCACGATGTCGCGGATTCAATCAATCCCGTATAGAATTCCCTTTGTCCACCGGTATGTTACTTGCCCGAGATTCGATCGTCGGTATCAGAATACCTTGTTCAATCTCGTTACCGGCAAGTCTTTTTACTCGTTCTGTAATGCATGATCCCATGACTAACTCCTTAGTCACATTGATCTCATTATGATGATGCATTACCGAGTGGGCCCAGATATACCTCTCTGTCATACGGAGTGACAAATCCCAGTCTCGATTCGTGCCAACTCAATAGACAGTTTCAGAGATACTTGTAGTGCACCTTTATAGCCACCCAGTTACGTTGTGACGTTTGGTACACCCAAAACATTCCTACGGTTTTCGAGAGTTGCACAATATCATGATCTAAGGAAATGATACTTGACATTAGAAAATCTATTAGCAAACGAACTACACGATCTTGTGCTATGCTTAGGATTGGGTCTTGTCCATCACATCATTCTCCTAATGATGTGATCCCGTTATCAACGACATCCAATGTCCATGGTCAGGGAACCACAACCATCTATTGATCAACGAGCTAGTCAACTAGAGGATTACTAGGGACATATCATGGTCTATGTATTCACACATGTATTACGGATTCTGGTTAATACAATTATAGCATGAACACCAGACAATTAACATGAACAAGGAAATATAATAATAACCATTTTATTATTGCCTCTTGGGCATATTTCCAACAACGCCCCCTCCCCCTTGAGTCCTAATTGGACTAGGAGGGGGCGGCACCCCCCTTTCCTTCCCCCTCTCTCCCTCTTGGTGGAATCCTACTAGGACTAGTAGTCCTAGTAGGACTCCCCTTGTCGGGGCGCGCCTAGGAGGGCCGGCCTCCCTCCCCTTGCTCCTTTATTTACGGGGGCAGGGGCACCCTAGAACACACAAGTTGATCTTTTAGCCATGTGCGGTGCCCGCCTCCACAGTTACACACCTTGATCATACCATCGTAGTGCTTAGGCGAAGGCATGCGCCGGTAGCATCATCATCACCGTCACCACACCATCATGCTGACGGAACTCACCCTCGGCCTCAACTGGATCAACAGTACGAGGGATGTCATCGAGCCGAACGTCTGCTGATCGCGGAGGTGCCGTACGTTTGGTACTTGATCGGTTCGATCACAAAAAATTTCGACTACATCAACCACGTTACTAAACGCTTCCGCTTTCAGTCTACGAGGGTACTGGACACACTCTCCCCTCTCATTGCTACGCATCACCTAGATAGATCTTGCGTGATCGTAGGAATTTTTTTGAAATTACTGCGTTCCCCAACACATCTCCAAGGTGGGATTTTGATGATGACATCTTCTATCACCCTATTATCAATGGATCCGTCATTGGCCTTTTGCTTGGTGTGTATGTCGATTTTAGTCTACATGGATATTACATCTGGGCCTTTTTCGGTGGTTGTAACTGGTGACAAGGATCAATGTTGCTATTTTCCCCTTTATTTTTCATTTTCATTTGTCGACATAGCATGGTATTTGATAACCCACAAGTATAGGGGATCAGTTGTAGCTTCTTTCGATAAGTAAGAGTGTCGAACCCAACGGGGAGCTAAAGGTAAAACAAATATTCCCTCAAGTTCTATCAACCACTGATACAACTCTACGCACGCTTAACGTTCGCTTTACCTAGAACAAGTATGAAACTAGAAGTACTTTGTAGGTGTTGAAGGGATAGGTTTACAAGAAATAAAGAGCACGTAAATAAAAACTAGGGGTTGTTTAGAAAAAGAAACAACTACGTTAGTTTTAGTAGAGAGCTTTTTGTCACAAGAAAGTTATTTGTCCATAGGCAATCGATAATTAGACAGGTAATCACGATTGAAATTTTATATGAGGGAGAGGCATAAGCTAACATACTTTCTCTTCTTGGATCATATACACTTATGATTGGAACTCTAGTAAGCATCCGCAACTACTAAAGATCATTAAGGGAAAACCCAACCATAGCATTATAAGGTATCAAGTCCTCTTTATTCCCATATGCCATAACCCACTTATCCGTGTTTGTGTTTCAATCACTCATGCAACATAGACAATAAGCAAACCATGAACATATTGAAAACCCTATAGTGGAGATCCCTCATGCTTACACGACATGGAGAGCACCATAGGACAGCACCAATAATAAAACATGCAACTCAAACCAATCATGATTATCAATCAACCCATAGGACAAAACAGATCTACTCAAACATCATAGGATAGCCATACATCATTGGGAAATAATATATAGTGTTGAGCACCATCTTTAAGTAGAGATTACAGCGGGGATAAGGGGTGTTATACTTCTCCATAGAGGGGGAGAGAGTTGGTGATGATAGCGGCAAAGTTGTTGGTGTAGATCATCATCACGATGATGGCCTTGGAGGCATTCTGGCGCCACCGGGAGAGAGGGGGGAGAGCCCCTCCTTCTTATTCTTCTTCCTTGACCTCCCCCCTAAATGGGAGAAGGGTTTCCCCTATGGTCCATGGGCTCCATGGCGGTGGAGGGGTGGGAGCCCCTCCGAGATTGGATCTCTCTCTCTTTTTTCCTTCTGTTTCCGCACTCCCAAATTCTGGCCTTTCACCATTTCTTAAATTCCCGGAGATCCGTAACTCTGACTGGGCTGAAATTTTAACACGATTTTTATCCGGATATTAGCTTTCTTGAGGTGAAAGAAGGACACCAGCCGCCTTACGGAGTGGCCACAAGAGTCCAGGGCGTGCCCTACCCCCTGAGACGCCCCCCCGTCCTTGTGGACTCCTCGGGCATCGTTTCGCATTGATTCTTTTTCCCAAAAATCACATGTATTCCAAAATAAATCTCCATAAGTTTTTATCGCATTTGGACTCTGTTTGATATGGATTTTCTGCAAAACAAAAAAACATGCAACAAACAGGAACTGGCACTGGGAACTGGATCAATATATTAGTCGCGAAAATAGTATAAAAAGTTGCCAAAAGTATGTGAAAGTTGTATAATATTGGCATGGAACAACCAAAAATTATAGATATGACTGAGACGTATCAGCATCCCCAAGCTTAATTCCTGCTCATCCTTGAGTAGGTAAATGATAAAAAAGATAATTTTTGATGTGGAATGCTACCTAGCATAATCTTGATCATATAATCATTTGATGGCATGAATATTAGGACACGAGTGATTCAAAGAAATAGTAATCATTTGACATTAAGACAATAGTAATTTAAGCATACTAATAAAGCAATCATGTCTTTTCAAAATAACATGGCCAAAAGAAAGTTATCCCTACAAAATCATATAGTCTGGCTATGCTCCATCTTCATCACACAAAGTATTTCATCATGCACAACCCCGATGACAAGCCAAGCAATTGTTTCATACTTTTAATGTTCTCAAGCCTTTTCAACTTTCACGCAATACATGAACGTGAACCATGGATATAGCACTATAGGTGGAATCGAAGGTGGTTGTGAGGAGAAGACAAAAAAGGGAGAAATTCTCACATCAACTAGGAAAATTAATGTGATATGGAGATGCCCATCAATAGATATTGATGCAAGTGAGTAGGGATTGCTATGCAACAGATGCACTAGAGCTATAAGTGTATGAAAGCTCAAACCGAAAACAAAGTGGGTGTGCATCCAACTTGCTTGCTCATGAAGACTTCGGGCATTTGAGGAAGCCCATCATCGAAATATACAAGCCAAGTTCTATAATGAAAAATCCCCACTAGTATATGAAAGTGACAACATAGGAGACTCTCTCTATGAAGAACATGGTGCTACTTTGAAGCACAAGTGTGGTAAAAGGATAGTAGCATTGCCCCTTCTCTCTTTTTATCTCAGTTTTTTGTTTGTTTTTTGTTTTTTTGGACCTCTCTTTTTTTGTCCTTTTTTTGTCCGGAGTCTCATCCCAACTTGTGGGGGAACCATAGTCTCCATCATCCTTTCCTCACTGGGGCAATGCTCTAATAATGATGATCATCACACTTTTATTTACTTACAACTCAATATTGCAACTCCATATCTAGAACAATATGACTTTATATGAATGCCTCTAGCAGTGTACCAGGATGTGCAATGACTCAAGAGTGACATGTATAAAAATTATGAATGGTGGCTTTGCCACAAATACTATGTCAACTACATGATCATGCAAAGCAATATGACAATAATGAAGCGTGTCATAATAAACGGAATGGTGGAAGTTGCATGGCAATATATCTCAGAATGGCTATGGAAATGCCATAATAGGTAGGTATGGTGGCTGTTTTGAGGAAGGTATATGGTGGGTGTATGGTACTGGCGAAAGTTGCGCGGTACAAGAGAGGCTAGTAGTGGTGGAAGGGTGAGAGTGCGTATAATCCATGGACTCAACATACTTATTGCAAAAAATTATTAGCTATCAAAACAAAGTACTATGCACATGCTCCTAGGGGGATAGATTGGTAGGAAAAGACCATCGCTCGTCCCTGATCGCCACTCATAAGGAAGACAATCAAAAAATAAATCATCCTCTGACTTCGTTACATAACGGTTCACCATACATGCATGCTACGAGAATCACAAACTTTAACACAAGTATTTCTACCAATACACAATTACTCACTAGCATGACTCTAATATCACCATCTTTATATCGCAAAACTATTGCAAGGAATCAAACATATTATATTCGGCGATCTACAAGTCTTATGTAGGATTTTATGACTAACCATGTGAATGACCAATTCCCGATGACTCTCTAAATAGATATAAGTGAAGCAAGAGAATTTAATTCTTTATAAAAAATATATGCCCATGCTATAACAAATATAAGTGAAGCAAAAGAGCATTCTAAAAATGGTGGTTTGTATGTGTAGGGAAACAGGCAATCCAAACTTCAAATGATATAAGTGAAGCAAATAAAGCATTCTATAAAGCCATACTCAAAAGATATAAGTGAAGCGCATGAAGCATTCTATAAATCAACCAAGTACTATCTCATACCAGCATGATGCATTTATGAAATGATAAATAAAAGGCACATGACGCTCCAAGATTTATGCATATCATGTGACGAATAAAAATATAGCTCCAAGTAAAATTACCGATGATCGTTAGAAGAAAGAGGGGATGCCTTCCGGGGCATCCCCAAGCTTAGTTGCTTGGAAGTCCTTGAATATTACCTTGGGATGCCTCGGGCATCCCAAGCTTGGGCTCTTGCCACTCCTTATTCCTTCATCCATCATGATCTCACCCAAAACTTGAAAACTTCAATCACACAAAACTTACAAAACCCTCGTGAGATCCGTTAGTATAATAAAACAAATCACCACTTTAAGTACTGTTGCAAACCCATTCATAGTTTGTTTTTGCATTGTAGCTACTGTATTATAACTTCTCTATGGCTTATACCACCGATAAAGTTGATAGTTTCATCAAAACAAGCAAAGCAATGCACCAAAAACAGAATTTGTCTTAAACAGGACAGTCTGTAGCAATCTAAACATCTACCATACTTGTGTAACTCCAATTTTTTTGAAACATTAGGACAATATAAACAATTTATACAGAATTATTGTGCAAAGAGTTTCAGAATCGTTTGAATTTCCAGTAAAAACGTAAATTCACGCGCTACAGCCAAAGTTTCTATTTTTCCACTGCACATACCAAACAAGCAATCTAATCATCCTAAAGGCAAATCTTGGCACATTATTTTTATAATACAATGGATTTATACAAGGGGGTAATTATTTTTGTTGAAAAGTTTCTGTAATTCAAGATTTGTAAAGTTTCCATGGGCATGAACAAAGTTCAAGGAGCTCCCCCACTTCAACGATGCTCGTCCTTCTTACTTTCACTTTTCTTTTTGAAAAGTTTTAGGTTCCCCACTTTATTTTTTTTGTTTTTAAACTTTATCAAAGCACTCAGCAGAAATAAATGACTCTCTAAAACTTCCGGGTTGTCTCCCTGGCAGCGCTTTCTTTAAAGCCATTAAGCTAGGCATGTAGTGCTCAAGTAATGGATACATCCGGATCCCAAAGTATATCAAAGCCAATTTTAATTAACAAAGATTTGTATTTTAGTAGTAAGCACAAAGCAACATTTAGAAATATTATAACCGAGCACTTTTTGGGTGCTCTCAGGACCGTCTCAGACCATCAACGTTTTCAGCCGTTGGATCTGGACTTGGGAGCATTTTTAATCATTGGATCAACCTCTGATCACTGCAGTTTCCGCAAGTTGGCTTGGGAAGCCGCTCCCTTAACAAAACTGCCATACTGTGGTGAATTGGGCCAACATGGGCCTTTTGAATGCTTCCCCGGGTGCGATGAGGAAGAGACGCTTCAGTCCCCCACATCTCTCCTTTCACGCGAATCACGAGTTCATGACCACTGTGATCTCGGTCGCCCTAGGTCTCCTCGCCGCCATGACGGTTTTCCCATGCCTAAGGCTTCACTCATAGACATATCCCTCCTGTCCGCCTCCTCCTCATTTGATCTGTTGCATCACTGGGAAGATTCTATTTGGGACCGCTGTGTCAATGTAACAGGTGTGCAGGAATATCGATGCGGGAGGCCGAGGGCCTTCATACAAATTCTAGGTAAATTACCCTACCTTCACTACATTCCTTCTGCTCACATGCCTTCTGTTGAAAAAGTTGCGTTGATTGACAATAATATGTCAGTGGATATGAGAAGGCAGTGCAAGACGCATGCCTAGAAGCTCCTTTTCAGCGTATGCGGCTGCAAGAAGCATCCATATTTCCGTGTCCACCTCCTTCCTCTCGTGGGTACCCTAGGTATCTTCTTTGCCCTGCCATAGCCTAGATCTGGCCATGGTTGCCACTGGTGAGTCCCATTTCTGCTCCTCCTTTCCCCTTCCTTTCCATTTGTTCTTGGGATCAATGTCCATGTGCTGATATTTTTCTGGTCTTCCTTTTGAGAGAAGAGACTGGAAGAGGTTGACTCATGCAATAAGAATCCTCCAAAGGCTCTAAGGTTAATTTCTGTTATTTGATCTCTTATGTGGTTATGAATTTTCACAACAGTTACTTTTGTAATTCATGATGTCAAGGTTTTCCCCATAGCGATGAAGAAAAACTTAACAATCAGCATTAATCAATGTTCTACCTGCACCTGCATACTTACCATCTTTGATTGTCTGAACGATAATATGAAAACTGTGTGATGTGGCACAATCAAGATACCATCTCTTGTGCATTTTCTATAGCGTATTAGCATATAAAACCTCTTACGTCATGACGAAACCTAAAACAATGGATCGCGACCCTGCTCTGTTCCGATTGCGCCGCCTGACCATGGCCTCGGATTGCATCGGCGACTGCGCTAGGTTTGCACGGACGAGGGGTACAACGCCTTATGGACCGTTCGGCCGCACAGACGTCATTCAGTTGCACAGACACTAGCGGCACAGCCGGATGGGGCACGGATGCAAGCAGCGCGGCCGGATGGGGTGTGGCGGCCAACATCCATGAAGTTCAATCGCAAATGATGATTGGTTGAGACGTTAATCGACCATTAATGCCAACTGATGCTCCGGACAGGTCAGTTTCATCGCCCATTCATATTCATGCCAATTGATTAATTGAGAGGTTAATCCTGCATTCAAAATGATTAATTGAGAGGTTAATCGTGTCTCCCTATATTCGTGCGAGCCTATAAAATCCCAACCTTGCCGCTGCCCCTTTCCTACTCTGCTCATTTTTGCAAACCAATCTCCAGTACAAAAGCGATCGGTGATGCTTAGGTTCCACCTCTGTTTGGTTTCAAGGTGATGTGCTGGTTTCAATTCTGAGTTGTTGTCTACATATATATGCTGATATGTTCTCTGTCTAATTCTCAATTTGAAATTATTATAGCTTCTCTTCAAGTAGGAATTTTAGCTATGGACTGGTTGGTTTCTTTGGTTCGAGCTGATCTAATGGCAATTTTAGACTCCTGATGTTAAGTCGGGCCCAGTGGGCTCTCTGTTGACTGTTGTAGCACTCTCCGTCTGGCATTAAACCATGCCGCTCCTCTGTCCTTTCGTTAGCAAACCCACGTGTGGCGTCCGACGCTGGGCGGGAGCGGCGGCGCCCGTCCTGCGCCCCTGACCTCGAACAGCGGAGGCAAACATTACTTGCGAGCTTGCCTTGTGTCCTGACTTGTTCATCTCAATCGATCTTCCTTCCTGTAACGCAGGTGGTTGCCATTGTCTGCTGGGGGTGTGCCGTGACCATTCATGCCGGTTGACGTTGACGGCATGCTTCCTTCCAGTGGCACTTCTTCTCATATTGATCGGTAAGTTCTCCTCATTGGAACCATTATGTTTGCTTTTCATTTGGTACTACTGCCGATGGACACTTCTTTTTTGATATGTGCAATAGTTATGCAATAGAATATCTTGTTTGATCATGTCACCTTCTACAGATCAGCATATGTACATGAAGTCAATTGTCTGGAGCACTTGACCTTTGTCTAATTGAGCAACTGAATTGGCAACTCAGTGAATGCATACGTTCAACCACGAATTAAACACCTCTAATGATTCTGAGTATTTGCTTAGTTCCTAAGATGGAAAAACCTAGGTATAATTGCCCATGTTGTTTGCTTACACATCTTTCTTTTTTCCTTTATACCACCTATTTAGTCCATTGTATCTGAATATTATTCAAATAATGTTGAGACGGTGCAAGTTATATGGATTTGTGATTAGCTCTTCTCAAAATCTATGAACCTTGGCTTTGGAAAATGGAAATACACATGTTGTCTTGACTATTCCTAGGTGCCTGCCTATTTTACCATTTGATGATCACAATTACTGTATCATAGTTGCTGTAAGATGAGTTTTAAACATATGGCACCTACATATATTATGAAGTGTGATTTGATATATAGTGCAAAGAAATAGCAATGCCTACTTGTTCTGGATATAATTTTGTATCAGTTCACAGCTGATCATACATTTTTATTTGTTAACATAAGAAATCTTTGGCTTCTCCTGATTATACCATTTTTATTTGTACATAAGAAACCTTTGACTTCTCCAACCACTGAGTACTGAAGTTTCTATATGTCTGGACTTCTCAATGATCAATCAATTTTTTACCATATAGTTGAGCACTTGAGCAGTCTGCCAATATACAATTATAATTTTACCAGCAGGAAGCTAAACAATAAAATATAATTAACTTTGTTAGGTACGTGGAGCAATACTAACTCCTATAAATCATGTGTTAGTATTGTACTAGAATTTACGAAGATTTGTAATTTTGTTCGATGATCCATGTTATTGCATTCCCACATTATTTTTCTCCAGGTATTTTTGGATGCTTAAAAAATTACCTCTCAAAGTTTATTGTACCAGAGATTTTATTATGAGGCATGCCACATTTGAGTTTAACACAATAGAGAATATTTTAATTCATACAAAAAGGAAAACAACAGCTACATGGGCCGGCCCTATAGTGGTTTGCATGTGCGTTAGAGTGACAATACATCACAAAAGGCGATGAATGGGATTTCTCGCCCTCGCTGGCATATTGTTTTTTCCTTCGGCAACCAAGCCAATTCTGCTAGACTGAAGGCGAGATGGCTGGTGTTCTTGGTATGGACTACTCTAAAAGCCAGTCTTCAGTAGGGTTTTTCCTCTAAAAATGTAGTTTTTTCTATAAGAATAGATACTGAATCCTGAATACTTTGATTGTTGTGCAGTGAAAGTACCGATATTCACTAAACTTTCTCATTCAGCCCATTGAAGTCTTCTATGTAATGCACTGAGCCATTGGCAGTGTTGAAATTGGAGTAAAGAACAATGTTGAAATTGCTCTGATTATTACTGAATTATGTTGTACTCATGAACTTGTTAGAGGGTGACAACTTAGAAGTTTTAGGTCTCATTTGTCCATTTTCATTTAGTCATTTTAATTTTAACTTTGAGAGGGCGCCATGATCTTATTAGGAATATCAGCTTATTTTGCATGATTAATTGATGTTTTTTACATTCATATTTTGCAGCATTTTGCTCGGGGTGCTCATGCCTTTTGCCATGCGCGGAGATCAGATCTGTTATAGGCACAGGCCAACAGAAATATTGTTAGCAAGACACGTAATCAGGGGATTATGCAAAAGAATAGTAAAGCATTTGTTGCAAGAATTATATCATGTTGATGTGCTGCGTATTAAATTGTTTTTCTACCTCTGAAATATTTCCTGCATTATTTCAGTCAACCGCTCCCAAAGGACATTTAGGCTCAAATGTATTTTATTGAGACACACATATTTCATAGACTGTTATAGCAAGATTTAGAGAAAACATTGGTGTGTCAAATATACACTCATGATATCCCTTCAGTCAATACTTACTCTTGTACATGGCTCCGGTTTCCTATATAAATATCAATATTTGCCATTACATTCTGATACACCATATCAGACTAAAATGTATCACCCATAACATTTCTGCCTTAGCATGCAAAGTTATATGAGAATATCACCTCCAAAAAATACTATATAAGAATAGACAATCGTACTGAAGATTGTCCCTGCAACATTTAACGCACGTACTTTTAAACTCATCGATCAACGATATGGTTTTTTTCCGCTTTCATGTCACATGCGTTTTGAATGTGGTGAGGCGCTTGACATTCGATTAAGTCCCTAACATTAAAATGACTGCCTCAAATATGTTTGGTTAAAATGAAATTATGCAAAAGTATATACACATAATTGGATACTAGAGTACTAACTTTTGACATTTGGATAAAATACTTCCACATTATTGCATCAACCCCTAACATTTACTATTGCTGAAAGACAGGCGCAGCAATGCACGCCATCGGTGATCTAGTATATCATGTAACAACGAAGTCTAACTCTCTTCCTATGCATCGGCATGTCATAAAAGAACAATTCATGCACACAAAATAAAGGTCGATACATAGCATAAATAGTTTCTTGCAATTTTATCGTATTGTAAACATAGAGAGGCGGAGATATAGTTCCTCTCTCATAATAATTGCAAGTAGGAGAAGCAAGCACATGCATATTATATCTATCAAAATCATCATGTGTAGTAGTAAAACGCAACCCATCAATATAATCCTTAATAAGCGCAAACTTCTCCGATATAGTGTAGTTGGGAGAATTCAAAAAGATAATACGACTATCATGCGTGGGTGCAATAGAAACAATTTCATTCTTAACATCAGGAACTATATCAAGTTCATGTCCATAAGCATAATCCATATTGGCATCATGGCCACAAGCATAGCAAGCATCAAGTTCAACAAAAAGGGATATTTCAAACAAATCAAATGGATCATAGCAATTATCATAGCAATCATCCGTCGGTAAGCATGAAGGGAAATTAAACAATGTATGAGTTGAAGAGTTACTCTCATTAGAAGGTGGGCACGGGTAGCTAATCCGCTCTTCCTCCTTTTGTTCTTTGCTCTCCTCATCATCTTTTTCATCCAATGAGCTCACAATTTCAGCATTTTCTTCTTCCATAGATTCCTGCAACATATTAGTCTCTTCTTGGACAGCGGAGACTTTCTCAATAAGCGCATCAATATCGCATTGTATTCATAATTCTCACAGCAATATTTAAGTATAACAAAAAAATCAGGCCTATAAGCGTCATCATCAAAAGCTTCATACTTTTCAAACAAAGATTTGATTTCATAAGCGCCTTAAAAGCAACGGATTCTTCTATCCACATCATAATAATCCTATATACCATTAGCATAAGAAGCCAAGGTTTCATTACCATTAAATCTACAAGAAAAGGGAAGGTGTTGAACCTTCATCAAGTATAATCATATCTCTGGCATAAATTCCAAGCATACCAATGCAACATATAAATTTGATCCCATAATAATTTCCCTTTTTGAGTCAAGCGATAATCCCTAAAGTATTCACGTTGATCCAACGTATCTCCCCCTATATAGTTGAATGGGGTTATCTCAAGATTATTAAAGTAGTGCATAATATCTTTCACATAATGAGCATCGAGGGTTTTAGGAGGTTTCCCATCTCCATGAGTAGCAAGTACTCCTAATTTTTTTGGTATTTTGTGTTCCGTATCCACAACTAAAGATAGAGAACAACTTAGAATAGCAAACAAAATCTACTTAGTGATAAAGCAAACAAGCACACACGAGAATACTCACCCCAAACTATTGCTCCCCGGCAACGGCGCCAGAAAAAGGTCTTGATAACCCACAAATATAGGGGATCAGTTGTAGCCTCTTTCGATAAGTAAGAGTGTCGAACCCAACGAGGAGCTAAAGGTAGAACAAATATTCCCTCAAGTTCTATCAACCACTGATACAACTCTACGCATGCTTAACTTTCGCTTTACCTAGAACAAGTATGAAACTAGAAGTACTTTATAGGTGTGAACGGATGATAGGTTTGCAAGATAATAAAGAGCACGTAAAAAACTAGGGGTTGTTTAGATAAAGAAACAACTATGTTAGTTTTAGTAGAGAGCTTATTGTCAGAAGAAAGTTATTTGTCCCTAGGCAATCGATAATTAGACCGGTAATCACTATTGCAATTTTATATGAGGGAGAGGCATAAGCTAACATACTTTCTCTTCTTGGATCATATGCACTTATGATTGGAACTCTAGCAAGCATCTGCAACTACTAAAGATCATTAAGGTAAAACCCAACCATAGCATTATAAGGTATCAAGTCCTCTTTATTCCCATACGCCATAACCCACTTATTCATGTTTGTGTTTCTATCACTCACGCAACACAGACAATAAGCAAGCCATGAACATATTGCAAACCCTACAGCGGAGATCCCTCATGCTTGCGCCACACGGAGAGCACCATAGAACGACACCAATAATAAAACATGCAACTCAAACCAATCACGATCATCAATCAACCCATAGGACAAAACGGATCTACTCAAACATCATAGGATAGCCATACATCATTGGGAAATAATATATAGTGTTGAGCACCATGTTTAAGTAGAGATTACAGAGGGGATAAGGGGTGTTACACCACTGCATAGAGGGGGAGAGAGTTGGTGATGACAGCGGTGAAGTTGTTGGTGTAGATCGACGTCACGATGATGGCCCCAGCGACATTTCGGCGCCACCGAGAGAGAGGGGGAGAGATCCCCCTCCTTCTTCTTCTTTCTTGACCTTCCCCCTAGATGGGAGAAGGGTTTCCCCTTTGGTCCATGGCTTCCATGGCGGCGGAGGGGCGGGAGCCCCTCCAAGATTGGATCTCCCTCTGTTTCCTTCTGTTTCTGCGCTGGCACATTCTAGTATTTCACTGTTTCTTAAATTTCCCGGAGATCCGTAACTCCGTTTGGGCTGAAATTTTAACACATTTTTTATTCAGATATTAGCTTTCTTGCGGCGAAAGAAGGGCACCAACCGCCTTAC